>NW_026636760.1:0-2497 GCF_028554395.1 Pezoporus wallicus | reverse complement strand
CACCAGGTTTCTGTGCTGACTGTGTTGCTGCCAGCAGAGAGCAGGCTCTGGACTGATTCCATTCAAATGCTTTTCCTGTATGAATGTGAGCAGTGAAAGCAACGATGGAGGCACCAATGTAAAGGTGATTGTGTGCTGAACAGGTCCAGCACCAGCTTTCAATCCTGGCTCTTCTGCTGTGGGAGCAGAGGCCAAACGTTCGTGCTGTACTCACTGTGCTGCTGGGCAGCTGAGAGAGACCACCTGAGAATTTGGATTCAAATGGACTTTTAGGTATGAAACCGAGGAGAGACTGCAATGATGGTGACACCGTTGCAAAGCTGCTTGTGTGCTGAAGAGGCCCAGCACTAGCTTTCCCTGCTGGTCCTTCTGCTGTGGGAGCAGATGCCACTGTTCATTCTGTGCTGACTGTGTTGCTGCCAGCAGAGAGCAGGCTCTGGACTGATTCCATTCAAATGCTTTTCCTGTATGAAAGTGAGCAGTGAAAGCAACGATGGAGGCACCAATGTAAAGGTGATTGTGTGCTGAACAGGTCCAGCACCAGCTTTCAATCCTGGCTCTTCTGCTGTGGGAGCAGAGGCCAAACGTTCGTGCTGTACTCACTGTGCTGCTGGGCAGCTGAGAGACACCACCTGAGAATTTGGATTCAAATGGACTTTTAGGTATGAAACCGAGGAGAGACTGCAATGATGGTGACACCGTTGCAAAGCTGCTTGTGTGCTGAAGAGGCCCAGCACTAGCTTTCCCTGCTGGTCCTTCTGCCGTGGGAGCAGATGCCACTGTTCATTCTGTGCTGACTGTGTTGCTGCGCAGCAGAGAGCAGGCTCTGGACTGATTCCATTCAAATGCTTTTCCTGTATGAATGTGAGCAGTGAAAGCAACGATGGAGGCACCAATGTAAAGGTGATTGTGTGCTGAACAGGTCCAGCACCAGCTTTCAATCCTGGCTCTTCTGCTGTGGGAGCAGAGGCCAAACGTTCGTGCTGTACTCACTGTGCTGCTGGGCAGCTGAGAGAGACCACCTGAGAATTTGGATTCAAATGGACTTTTAGGTATGAAACCGAGGAGAGACTGCAATGATGGTGACACCGTTGCAAAGCTGCTTGTGTGCTGAAGAGGCCCAGCACTAGCTTTCCCTGCTGGTCCTTCTGCCGTGGGAGCAGATGCCACTGTTCATTCTGTGCTGTGTTGCTGCGCAGCAGAGAGCAGGCTCTGGACTGATTCCATTCAAATGCTTTTCCTGTATGAATGTGAGCAGTGAAAGCAACGATGGAGGCACCAATGTAAAGGTGATTGTGTGCTGAACAGGTCCAGCACCAGCTTTCAATCCTGGCTCTTCTGCTGTGGGAGCAGAGGCCAAACGTTCGTGCTGTACTCACTGTGCTGCTGGGCAGCTGAGAGAGACCACCTGAGAATTTGGATTCAAATGGACTTTTAGGTATGAAACCGAGGAGAGACTGCAATGATGGTGACACCGTTGCAAAGCTGCTTGTGTGCTGAAGAGGCCCAGCACTAGCTTTCCCTGCTGGTCCTTCTGCTGTGGGAGCAGATGCCACTGTTCATTCTGTGCTGACTGTGTTGCTGCCAGCAGAGAGCAGGCTCTGGACTGATTCCATTCAAATGCTTTTCCTGTATGAATGTGAGCAGTGAAAGCAACGATGGAGGCACCAATGTAAAGGTGATTGTGTGCTGAACAGGTCCAGCACCAGCTTTCAATCCTGGCTCTTCTGCTGTGGGAGCAGAGGCCAAACGTTCGTGCTGTACTCACTGTGCTGCTGGGCAGCTGAGAGACACCACCTGAGAATTTGGATTCAAATGGACTTTTAGGTATGAAACCGAGGAGAGACTGCAATGATGGTGACACCGTTGCAAAGCTGCTTGTGTGCTGAAGAGTCCCAGCACTAGCTTTCCCTGCTGGTCCTTCTGCTGTGGGAGCAGATGCCACTGTTCATTCTGTGCTGACTGTGTTGCTGCTCAGCAGAGAGCAGGCTCTGGACTGATTCCATTCAAATGCTTTTCCTGTATGAAAGTGAGCAGTGAAAGCAACGATGGAGGCACCAATGTAAAGGTGATTGTGTGCTGAACAGGTCCAGCACCAGCTTTCAATCCTGGCTCTTCTGCTGTGGGAGCAGAGGCCAAACGTTCGTGCTGTACTCACTGTGCTGCTGGGCAGCTGAGAGAGACCACCTGAGAATTTGGATTCAAATGGACTTTTAGGTATGAAACCGAGGAGAGACTGCAATGATGGTGACACCGTTGCAAAGCTGCTTGTGTGCTGAAGAGGCCTAGCACTAGCTTTCCCTGCTGGTCCTTCTGCCGTGGGAGCAGATGCCACTGTCATTCTGTGCTGACTGTGTTGCTGCGCAGCAGAGAGCAGGCTCTGGACTGATTCCATTCAAATGCTTTTCCTGTATGAAAGTGAGCAGTGAAAGCAACGATGGAGGCACCAATGTAAAGGTGATTGTGTGCTGAACAGGCCCAGCACCAGCTTTCAATC
>NW_026636759.1:0-2510 GCF_028554395.1 Pezoporus wallicus | reverse complement strand
CACAGCCCTAGCTTTCCCTGCTGGTCCTTCTGCCGTGTGAGTAGATGCCACTGTTCATTCTGTGCTGTGTTGCTGCCAGCAGGGAGCAGGCTCTGGACTGATTCTATTCAAATGCTTTTCTGTTGAAGAATGGCTTAGAAAGAAAGGGCACAGTGGGTCTAGTGACCCTCTGTATCCAGAAAGTCAGTTTTGATGATTGCGGCCTAGTCTGGTTCAGCGGCCTTGACATCTCTACTGCTACGAGATTGACGTGGCAGTGGAAAAGTACCGACCGCTAATAACCCTAGGTCAAGTTCGGTTGAGGACAAGTATGATAAACAACTTTGAGGAAGTGCCCTCTCAGGAATAAGGATGTTAGCCTGCCGTTAAACCGCAAGTAAACCGCAAGTAGGAGAAGTATATTAATGTAAGCTTTAGGCTTGCAGCCTATCAGCAACTGACTAGTAGGCGTAAATCATTGTAAGAGTATAAAAGATGACAAGTTGAATCAATAAACGAAGTCTGCTTATCACTCATATTGAGTCTGATTGCATTCTTCCTCCACCGATGAAAGATGACACTGCTTGCGGGTCTGGGACTCTGGCTCAATAACAACCCGACACTTTTCCTGTATGAGTGTTAGCAGTGAAAGCAACGATGGAGGCACCAATGTAAAGGTGATTGTGTGCTGAACAGGTCCAGCACCAGCTTTCAATCCTTGCTCTTCTGCTGTGGGAGCAGATGCCAAACGTTCGTGCTGTACTCACTGTGCTGCTGGGCAGCTGAGAACACCACCTGAGAATTCGGATTCAAATGGACTTTTAGGTATGAAACCGAGGAGAGACTGCAATGATGGTGACCCCGTTGCAAAGCTGCTTGTGTGCTGAAGAAGCAGAGCACTAGCTTTCCCTGCTGGTCCTTCTGCCGTGTGAGCAGATGCCACTGTTCATTCTGTGCTGACTGTGTTGCTGCGCAGCAGAGAGCAGGCTCTGGACTGATTCCATTCAAATGCTTTTCCTGTATGAAAGTGAGCAGTGAAAGCAACGATGGAGGCACCAATGTAAAGGTGATTGTGTGCTGAACAGGTCCAGCACCAGCTTTCAATCCTGGCTCTTCTGCTGTGGGAGCAGAGGCCAAACGTTCGTGCTGTACTCACTGTGCTGCTGGGCAGCTGAGAGACACCACCTGAGAATTTGGATTCAAATGGACTTTTAGGTATGAACCCGAGGAGAGACTGCAATGATGGTGACCCCGTTGCAAAGCTGCTTGTGTGCTGAAGAAGCAGAGCACTAGCTTTCCCTGCTGGTCCTTCTGCCGTGTGAGCAGATGCCACTGTTCATTCTGTGCTGACTGTGTTGCTGCGCAGCAGAGAGCAGGCTCTGGACTGATTCCATTCAAATGCTTTTCCTGTATGAAAGTGAGCAGTGAAAGCAACGATGGAGGCACCAATGTAAAGGTGATTGTGTGCTGAACAGGTCCAGCACCAGCTTTCAATCCTGGCTCTTCTGCTGTGGGAGCAGAGGCCAAACGTTCGTGCTGTACTCACTGTGCTGCTGGGCAGCTGAGAGACACCACCTGAGAATTTGGATTCAAATGGACTTTTAGGTATGAAACCGAGGAGAGACTGCAATGATGGTGACCCCGTTGCAAAGCTGCTTGTGTGCTGAAGAAGCAGAGCACTAGCTTTCCCTGCTGGTCCTTCTGCCGTGTGAGCAGATGCCACTGTTCATTCTGTGCTGACTGTGTTGCTGCCAGCAGAGAGCAGGCTCTGGACTGATTCCATTCAAATGCTTTTCCTGTATGAATGTGAGCAGTGAAAGCAACGATGGAGGCACCAATGTAAAGGTGATTGTGTGCTGAACAGGTCCAGCACCAGCTTTCAATCCTGGCTCTTCTGCTGTGGGAGCAGAGGCCAAACGTTCGTGCTGTACTCACTGTGCTGCTGGGCAGCTGAGAGACACCACCTGAGAATTCGGATTCAAATGGACTTTTAGGTATGAAACCGAGGAGAGACTGCAATGATGGTGACCCCGTTGCAAAGCTGCTTGTGTGCTGAAGAAACCCAGCACTAGCTTTCCCTGCTGGTCTTTCTGCTGTGGGAGCAGATGCCAAACGTTCGTGCTGTACTCACTGTGCTGCTGGGCAGCTGAGAGGGACCACCTGAGAATTTGGATTCAAATGGACTTTTAGGTATGAAACCAAGGAGAGACTGCAATGATGGTGACCCCGTTGCAAAGCTGCTTGTTTGCTGAAGAAGCAGAGCACTAGCTTTCCCTGATGGTCCTTCTGCCGTGTGAGCAGATGCCACTGTTCTTTCTGTGCTGACTTTGTTGCCGCGCAGCAGAGAGCAGGCTCTGACTGATTCCATTCAAATGCTTTTCCTGTATGAAAGTGAGCAGTGAAAGCAACGATGGAGGCACCAATGTAAAGGGGATTGTGTGCTGAACAGGTCCAGCACCAGCTTTCAATCCTTGCTCTTCTGCTGTGGGAGCAGATGCCAAGCGTTCGTGCTGTACTTACTGTGCTGCTGG
>NW_026636758.1:0-2492 GCF_028554395.1 Pezoporus wallicus | reverse complement strand
CACCCTTTAAACCCGAGATCCCCCCCCAAAATCACCCCAAAACCACCCTAAGGAGCCCCCCAACGGACCCCCCCATACCCAGGCCTGGGTGCCCCCCCCCCCCCACTGCTGTGGTTATGACCCGGGTGGGGCGACCCCTCCCTGGGGACTTTGACCCCCATAAAGTTCTTTCAACCCCAGCACAAGGGGGGGGGGGGGCAAGGGGCAAAGGGGGTGCGGGGGGGGCACCCATATGGGGGGCACCCTCCTTATACATGGGGGAAACCCTTAAATATGGGGGGGGTAACAGCCCCCCCCCCAATCACCCCCTTCTGCATTGCTGAGAGTGAAAAAGGGGGTGAAATGGGGGTGAGGGGCTGTAAAATTGGGGGGGTCCTTAGGGAAAAGGTTTGGGGGGGGATGACCCAAAATCCCACTTTCTGGCCCCAAAACGGGGTCAGGTTTGTGACATAGCTGGAAACCAGGGCACAGCAATGGGGGGGGGGGGGGTGTCAATACTGGGGTGCCCTGAAGGGTCTTGGGGGGGGCAGGAGGGACGCAGAGTAATGGGAGAGGGGGTAAGGGGGTGATGGGGGGGCTACTTTAGGGGTGCAGGGGATGAATTGGGGGTTCGGGGGGGTGTTAGGGACGAGTTGGGGGTGTTTGGGGGGGGCTCTCAGGGTTTTGGGTTGGTTTAGGGGCTTTCAGGTGAGTTTTTGGGGTGATTTGGGGCAGATTTGGGGCTTCCAGGGTGGGTTTGGGGGTGAAAGTGAAGATTTCAGGGGTCCCAGGGCGGTTTCGGGGCCCTGCTGAGGCTTTAGAGGCGATCGCAGAGGTTTTGGGGGGGTCCCGGCTTGATTTGGGGGTGCCGGGGGAGCCCTTGTGGGGGGCTCGGGGTGTTTTGGGGCTCCCGGTGCAGGTTTTGGGGTGTTCCGGGTGTATTTGAAGGTGATGGGGGGGGAAGCCGAGGTGAGTTTCGGGGTGTCCCGGGTGGGTTTTGGGGGCTCCCCGCTCACCTCTTCCCACCGGATGAATTTGCTGCCCTGCACCAGCATCTCCGGGACCCGCGGCGGCTCCAACGGGAGCGGGGCCAGGCCCGGGCGCGGCGCCGCCGCCGCCATCGCTGAGGCGGCCCCGGGGCGTGGCTACGCAAAAGAAGGCGTGGCTACGTGTGAGGGCGTGGTTTAAAAGGGGCGGGACAAAGACACCTTGCAGCGCGGCCCCTTTAAGAAGCGGCAGCGGACCCCACGCGCCCATGCCGCTTTAAGGGGGGGCGGAGCCAAGCCCGAGCCGCTCGGAAGGGGGCGTGGCCCGGCGCGGCGGGAAGCGGTACCGGCGGGCGGGGGCCGTGGCCGGTTCCGGTACCGTCATGGCGGCGCCGTGCGGCGGCCCGGGCCCCCCCCCCGCCGCCGCCGCCGCCGCTCCGGGCCCGAGCGCCGGGGCTGGGCCCCGCGTGTGCTTCGCGGCGGGAGCGGCGGCGGAGGCCCCGGAGGAGGCCCCGGGCCGGCGGCAAGGCAAGGTCACGGTCCGGTACGACCGGAGGGAGCTCCGGAAGCGGCTGCACTTGGAGGAGTGGATCCTGGCCCAGCTCACGGCGCTCTATGACTGCCGGGTACCGGGAACACCGCGACCCCGCCCTGCCCCCGACAACGGCACCGGGGACCCCCCCACCCCTCCCCAGGCCCCTCCCGGTACCGGCCTTGGTTCCCCCTCGCCCATTACCGGGTTCTACAGCCGGGCCCCCGCCCTCCCCCCCCCCCCGTTATCCGGTACCGCTCCCCCCCCATGTGCTGCCCCGGGGTGGTGTGGGGGGGAAGGGCCTTTTCACCCCCCACCCCTTCCCATGCTCCTTTGCGCAAGGGGCGGGGACATCACAAGGCCACGCCCTCCCCATTCGGTGGGCGGGGTCAGTTTTTGGGGGGGTCCCCTTTGATTTCGGGGTTCCCCCCCCCCCAGGAGGAGGAGATCCCGGAGCTGGAGATCGACGTGGACGAGCTCCTGGACATGGAAAGCGACGGCGCCCGCAGCGCCCGCGTGCAGGTACCCCCAAAACAAGGGGGGGTCCCCAAAATCCGGGGGGGTCCCCAAAACCCGGTAACCCCCCCCCCCCCCCAAACCACAGCCTTCAGCAGCCATTGCTGCTCTATTGGTGTTTCCATGGTGGTTTTGAGGGGGGTCATAACATGGGGGGGGGTGAAGGCTTTGAGGGGGCCCCCCCCAAACCTCTGGGGGACCCCAAAGCCACCCCTGACCCCCCCCCCCCTTCTCGCCCCCCCCCCAGGAGATCCTCGTTGACTGTTACAAGCCCACAGAGGTGACGTAGAGTGGGGAGGGCGCCCCCTTTTGGGCGGGAGGACTCACGTGGGGGGGGGGGGGTGTCTGAGGGGGGGTCACATTGGACAACGGGGGGGGGGGGGAATGCCTGCTAATAGGGTTCCTTTGGGGGGGGAACCACATTTGGGTCCCATTTAGGGTGAATGGGGTCCTTATGGGGGGTGTGGGCCCTTATGGGG
>NW_026636757.1:0-247 GCF_028554395.1 Pezoporus wallicus | reverse complement strand
GCAGCACAGTGAGGACAGCACGAACGTTTGGCCTCTGCTCCCACAGCAGAAGAGCCAGGATTGAAAGCTGGTGCTGGACCTGTTCAGCACACAATCCCCTTTACATTGGTGCCTCCATCGTTGCTTTCACTGCTCACTTTCACACAGGAAAAGCATTTGAATGGAATCAGTCCAGAGCCTGCTCTCTGCTGCGCAGCAACACAGTCAGCACAGAATGAACAGTGGCATCTGCTCCCATGGCAGACGG
>NW_026636756.1:0-2534 GCF_028554395.1 Pezoporus wallicus | reverse complement strand
GCTCTATCCCAGCTCCATCAAGCCTTATTCCAGCCCCATCCCGGCTCAATCCCATCCCTATTCCATCCCCATCCTGGCTCCATCCCGGCTCCATCCCAACCCCATCCCGGCTCCATCTCATCCCTATTCCATCCCCATCCTGGCTCCATCCCAGCCCCATCCCGGCTCCATCCCAGCCCCATCCCGGCTCCATCTCATCCCTATTCCATCCCCATCCTGGCTCTATTCCAGCCCCATCCCGGCTCCATCCCAGCCCCATCCCGGCTCCATCCCATCCCCTTCCCATCCCCATCCCATCCCCATCCCGGCTCCATCCCATCCCCATCCCATCCCCATCCCATCCCCATCCCATCCCTATTCCGTCCCCATCCCATCCCCATCCCATCCCCATCCCATCCCTATTCCGTCCCCATTCCATCCCCATCCCATCCCCATCCCATCCCCATCCCATCCCCATCCCCATCCCATCCCCATCCCATCCCCTTCCCATCCCCTTCCCATCCCCTTCCCATCCCCATCCCATCCCCATCCCCATCCCATCCCCATCCCAACCCCATCCCGCCTCCCTCCCGGTTCCTCCCGGCTGCATCCGGCCGCCCTCGCCGGGGTTTCCTGGCGCAGTCACCGGGCTCTCGGATGCAGCAGCTGCTGCAGCGGCACCGCAGCACCGCGCCGGGGCCGCCCTCAGCACCACCGGCGCCATCCGCAGCATCGGCCTTCCCCCATCCCCATCCTCATCATCCTCATCCCCATCCCATTCCCATCCCCATCATCCACATCCTCATCCCCATCATCCCCATCCCCATCCCATTCCCATCCCCATCATCCCCATCCCCATCATCCTCATCCCCATCCCCATCCCCATCCTCATCCCCATCCCCATCCCCATCCCACCCCCATCCTCATCCTCATCCCCAACCACCGCGTCATCCTTTCGCCCCCCCCCCCCCGAGCCTTGTGGGGATCCCTTTGGGGGGGGGGGCCTCCAAGCTCGCCTCCCCCCATCCATTCCCTGCCTCCTGCCCTCTGCTTCCCCCCCCCGCTCCAGCTGGATGAGTGGCTCCAGGAGAAGGCGCTGATGGCCGGGGACCCCCCCCGGGACCCCCCCAAACCCTGGATGAGGCATCAGAGCCTCCTGGCCGAGCTGGCGCAGAGCAAAGAGTGGCTGGAGAAGATCGAGAAGGTGGGGGGGGGACGGGAACGGGAACGGGGCCGCATGGGGATGGGGGGGGTTAACTTTAACCATGGGGTTGTTTTGGGGGGGGGGGGGGATGCGGTGCTTTTGCCCCCCCCCCCCCCCCCCGTTTGCTGCTTTTCCTTGGGTGTCCCCCCCCCCCATTCCCGGGGCACCACCCCCCCCCCCCCCGCGGCCTCCCTCCTCCAGGGGGCGCTGCCCACGGCTCCGGGGGTCCCCCGCACCCCAAGGTCCTTCCCCAGCCCCCCCATTCCATGGGGATTCCCCCCCCCCCCCCCCAAACCCGGACACCCCCAAACCCCATTCCATGGGGATTCCCCCCCCCCCCAAAACCGGACACCCCCAAACCCCATTCCATGGGGATCCCCCCCCAAAGCCGGACACCCCCAAACCCCATTCCATGGGGATTCCCCCCCCCCCAAAGCCCAGACACCCCCAAACCCCATTCCATAGGGATTCCCCCCCCCCCAAGCCCGGACACCCCCAAACCCCATTCCATGGGGATCCCCCCCAACCCGGACACCCCCAAACCCCATTCCATGGGGATCCCCCCCCAAAGCCGGACACCCCCAAACCCCCCATGGGGATCCATTCCATGGGGATTCCCCCCCCCCCCCCCCCAAACCCGGACACCCCCAAACCCCATTCCATGGGGATTCCCCCCCCCCTCAAACCCGGACACCCCCAAACCCCATTCCATGGGGATTCCCCCCCCCCCAAACCCGGACACCCCCAAACCCCATTCCATGGGGATTCCCCCCCCCTCCAAACCCGGACACCCCCAAACCCCATTCCATGGGGATTCCCCCCCCCCAAACCCCGACACCCCCAAACCCCATTCCATGGGGATTCCCCCCCCCTCCAAACCCGGACACCCCAAACCCCATTCCATGGGATCCCCCCCATCCAATTGCATGGTGTCCCCCCAACCTTGATCCCCCCCAATTCCATAAAGCCCCCCCCATCCAATTCTGTGGGGTGCTCCCATCCCTGACCCCCCCCACGCCATATCCATTTGGTCCCCCCCATCCAATTCCATGGGGTCCCCCATCCCTGACCCCCCTATATCCATTGGGCCCGCACAACCCCGTTCCATGGGGTCCCCCCATCCCTGACCCCCCCCGATATCCATTGGGTCCCCCCATCTCTGACCCCCCCCAACCCCATTCCATGGGGTCCCCCCATCCCTGACGCCCCCCCTTCATATCCATTGGGTCCCCCCAAGCCCCCCAATGGGGTCCCACTAACCCTGACACCCCCCCCCAGTTCATTGGGTCCCCCCCATGTGTTCCCCCTACCCCTGACCCCCCCATTCCATTGGGTACCCCCCATACCCATG
>NW_026636755.1:0-2477 GCF_028554395.1 Pezoporus wallicus | reverse complement strand
ACGCAACTCCCACGGGTTGAGATAAGAACAGTTTAGTAACTAAGGTATAACACAAATCACTACTGCTACCACCAATAATAATAATGATAAAGGAAATAACAAGGGAAGAGAATACAACACCTCACCACCAACCAACCAATAACTCGCCCCCCCTCAGCCCGACCAAGCCCTGACCGATACCTCCTCCAACCCTGCAGTCTCCCAGCCCTTCCGGCTCACTCCCAGTTACATCCTGGGCATGACGTGCTGTGGTATGGAATACCTCTTTGGTCAGTTTGGGTCAGGTGTCGTGTCTCTGCTTTCTCCCGGCTTCCCCCCCTCCCTGGCAGAGCATGAGGCTCACAAAGTCCTTGGCCAAACCAAAACATTACTATCAGCTCTGTTCCCAGGCCGAAAGTCAAAACACTACACTGCACCAGCTACCAAGAAGGGGAAAAATGACTGCTACTGCTGAACCCAGGACATTATCCACCCCTTATTCCATACCATTCACGTCATGCTCAGATCCCACATTTTCAATATACCATCACTCTTATCTCGGTGCACTCTTATCTTAGTGCACGGACCAGTCCCTATAAAGCTGCTGTGTCCATCTGGTCCATGATGTCAGGCTCCATCTCTTGTAACAGTCTTCCAGAGCAGGAGAGACTGTGTGCAGTGTTCACACTTGTGAATAACCTGGGCAATAGTGTCCATTGCTAAGTCCACCCCTCGATCATGAGTCCATCTCTGTGTTGCATCTCTGCTCTGATGGCCTGAAGTGCCATGGGCCCACCAGGCTCAAAATAATTCACTGTCCCCTTAAGCAGTTTTTGCAGCTTGTTGCTGGGGACTCCATACAGCTGCCTTCCATCTCCGATGCTTCCAAAGCACTGGAGGGGCCCAGTGGACTAGATACTTGCCCATACTGTCCCACACACCCTGCCACTCATGACTGTCCAGCCTTGGAGAAAACCTCTTGGTCCCCCTATATCCTCATCTAACCCCAGACAAGACCCAAACCTGACTCTGCTTAACTTTTGAGATCAGACAAAATGGTTGTGGGTAGAACACAGTCTGTGTGTGTGCCAACATGCCGATCCCCATCACAATCAGCAGGCAGGTACCAAGGATACCCAAAGGCCATTCAGAGCCTTCAGAACTCTCTAACGATGCTGCTGTACTTGTCACTGGGGCTGGTGTAGCTGCTGTGCTTGCCGGCTCTCCCACCGCCAGCTTCTCTTTTCCTGAGTCCAGCTCTTCCTCCTCTGCCTTGCTGGGAAATGCTGCGTGGTCTCCTGCATCCTCCTGGGGCTCGGCGGGCGGCTTCCGGGGGATGCTCTCGGCCGTCGCGGGGCTCGGCTCGGCCCGGCCGCGGGGCTGGGCTCCTCCGCGGGACTGGGCTCCTCCGCGGGGCTCGGCTCTTCCGCGGGGCTCGGCTCTACCGCGGGGCTCGGCTCCTCCGCGGGGTTCGGCTCCTCCGCCGCCTTCTCCCGCTGCTCGGCAGCAGCCTCCTTCCTCTCCTCGACCGCCCCGACCTCCTCCACCGGCAGCCGTCCCCTCGCGGCCTCCGGCCCCGCTCCCGCCACCGCTTGGTCCCCGGGGCCGCTCTCCAGGGCCGATTCGGCTGCCGCCGGCTCCCGGGGCCGCTCCCCCTCGGCTCCCCGCAGCCTCACGAAGATGGAGAGTAGGGTGAGGGCCAGGACGGTGAAGAGCAGCCGGACGGCCAGGTACAAGTCCACGGCCACGTCCGTCCCGCCCTGCTGCTGGAGCCCGCCCGTATTACAAGCCATTGCCATAAAGCACAGTGAGACAAGAACCTTAGCCCAGGCCCCACACTTGATAAACACTAACACAGCAAATACCGGCTCTAAGTAAGTTACAACATTCTGAAGCTGTGAGATCAACAAGAACAACTCTGAGAGCCAATAAATCAGCATTGTGACGAGTGACTATCAATCCAGTCAAATCTGTCGTTATCTCAACCCCTCGTGCCCCACGTTGGGCGCCAAAAAGAACTGTCGTGGTTTAAACCCAGTCAGGTAATTCGTTCACTCACTCCCCCCCTTCTTTCCCTCCCCCTACTCCCAGAGGGACGGAGAGGAGAATCAAAAGAATGCAACTCCCACGGGTTGAGATAAGAACAGTTTAGTAACTAAGGTATAACACAAATCACTACTGCTACCACCAATAATAATAATGATAAAGGAAATAACAAGGGAAGAGAATACAACACCTCACCACCAACCAACCAATAACTCGCCCCCCTCAGCCCGACCAAGCCCTGACCGATACCTACTCCAACCCTGCAGTCTCCCAGCCCTTCTGGCTCACTCCCAGTTACATCCTGGGCATGACGTGCTGTGGTATGGAATACCTCTTTGGTCAGTTTGGGTCAGGTGTCGTGTCTCTGCTTCCTCCCGGCTTCCCCCCCTCCCTGGCAGAGCATGAGGCTCACAAAGTCCTTGGCCAAACCAAAACATTACTATCAGCTCTGT